>NC_138313.1:31107500-31147500 GCF_965601325.2 Salmo salar
ACCCAGAGTGGTGTGTAAAACTGCAGCCCAGGCGGAGCGGGGGGAGGAGGGGTGAGATGGGGGAGAGTGGCAGTGGATCCTGCTAATGCCACCCTGAATGGTGTCTGTAATTATTTGGCCTGGGGATAGCTTTTAGCTAAATCACATGCCTTCTGAAGAGGCTGTATCAACAGAGACAAGGGCCTGGACAATTACATTAGGCCTCTCCCCATCCCCAGGTCCAGCACTAACAATCATGACGATTTCCAGGCGTTTCATTGTTATCATCTCTCCATGACAATGATGTTTTCACTGTGATTTGGTGTCAAAGCAGGCACGAAGGCAGAGAGAGAGAAAGAGAGAGCAGAGAGAGAGAGAGAGCAGGTAGAGAGAGAGAGAAAGAACAGATAGAGAGAGAGCAGAGAGAGAGAGCAGATAGAGAGAGCAGAGAGAGAGAGCAGAGAGAGAGAGAGAGCAGAGAGAGAGAGCAGAGAGAGAGAGAGAGCAGAGAGAGAGCAGAGAGAGAGCAGAGAGAGAGAGCAGAGAGAGAGAGCAGATAGAGAGAGCAGATAGAGAGAGAGCAGAGAGAGAGAGCAGATAGATAGAGAGAAAGAGAGAGAGCAGAGAGAGAGAGCAGAGAGAGAGCAGATAGAGAGAGCAGATAGAGAGAACTTACTTATGTTAATGTTTTCCCTGCTAGTGGTGATGCTCCAGGAGAGAGAGCTGGGTGAGTAAACCTGGGTGAGTGCTGAGTGTGGAGTGGGCTGCTGGCTTTAATTGATACTGGAGAGGGGTTTCATGACTGTTTTTCAGCCCACAGTGCTGACACCGGCACTCATGCACACGAATGTGCACATGCGAGCACACACAGACACACACAATAAAAATAGCACACAAACAGGATAGAAAAAGAACACATACACACTCCCTCACATGATAACATGAGCTCAAGCACACACAAACATGCCTCTTTCTTTTGGATTCATCTACGTAACAGCGTTTTGAGTAAACAAAACACACAACATATGTTTCAAATATTCAACAAAGATTCGCCCAGTGAATTCAGTGAACAGGAAATAACGTTCCAAATGGGCCAGATTGCTTTCAGTTTCTCTAGAATATCCCCCACCAGGGAGAAGCTAGATGGTGTCTGTGTTGGAGGAATGATGAACCAAAGAGACACATACTGTATGTGGACAGGACCGGGGTCATAGTCTAACCTCTGACCTCTCAACCATACCTAATGTATCTGACATGTGCTGTGGCAGTGGTTAGAAGCAGTACCTCAATACCACAATACCTCAGAGAGACAATAAGCATGGGTAGAAGTCCACACAGTTAGACTGGAGTTTTCACTACTACTGAAGCGTTAGGATCAGAGAATGGGAGAACAAGCAATAGCCAGACACATCCATGAGAGACAGAGGGATAGAGAGACTATGGGGGAGAGGAGTGGCGCTAAGTGGGGTTGGATCACTCAACATGCTGCCCCACCCTGTTGCCCCCTACACCCCCCTAATCCATCAGCCTCTCTATGGGATCGCCCCACCAGTCAGATACCACTGACACCAACACTGTCTACCCACTCACACCCGGTGAATAGGCGAAGAAACTGAGAGAGGCGAGAGGAGAGAGGGAGGCTGGGTCCTCTTCAGCTGAAGGGCCCTGCAATCACTGTACATATTTTATGGTGCACCATTTCAATATAGCAACCTTCTCTTCCCTCAAGCCTGTGACAAATATGTGCACACCTTATTGTCCTACTAAGCGCTTCCACTCAGCGGCTGCACCTACGCACACTTGAACACACACGCAATCATGCATGCATACACACACATGTACACGCGCACACACACACACACACACACACACACACACACACACACACACACACACACACACACACACACACACACACACACACACACACACACACACACACACACACACACACACACACACACACACATATACAGGTATAGTTCCCTATGAAACATCTAAATGGTGTCCATACTTTACCATTGACTATGAACTACTGTGGCCTCTCTGTGAGACAATAGGAAGAGGGTGAGCTGCTGGGAGAAAAAGGGAAAAGGGGGAAGAGAGGAGTGAAAAGTGGAGCACTGTTGGACAGAGTTCGGTCCCCCCTGTGAAGGAGGCGGCTCCCAGAGGTCTGAGACAATGGCACCAGTCAACAACAGGGCAGGCCTCCCTCTATCTATCCCTCTCTCTCTCCATCTCTCTCTTTCCCCCTCCATTTGTGCTATGCCTCTCCCCTCTCCCACACAAAGGCATGTAGGATCAGTCAGCAAACAGTGAGAGGTGGACATGGCATTGTAATGGGAGAGTGAGCCAGGGGGATGAGAGAGGTGAGGGACCCAGAGAGGATGGCCTCAACACAGGGAGCAGCTCACTGATTCACAGGCCTATTTATCTGAATGATTGCCCCCAATTAGATCCTTGCTCAGAGTAGGTGAGAATGGGCTCCCATCTGGAGGGGAGCGGGGTGCTGGGGGAAGAGGGGTGAGAGGCAAAGGGGTGGGGGGGGGGGGGAGAGGAGGGGTACATCTGAGGACTCCTGATGATGGTGAGCATAGGCTTCTCATAAATATCAAATCAAATTGTATTCATCACATGCTTCGTAAACAACAGGTGTAGACTAACAGTGAAATGCTTACTTACGGGCCCTTCCCAACAATGCAGAGAGAAACAACTATAAAATAATAACACAAGGTATAAAGACACAATGAATGGCGCCGACAGAGATGGTCGCCTCGCTTCAGGTCCTTGACAAGCATTTCGCTACACTCGCATTAACATCTGCTAACCATGTGTATGTGACCAATAAAATTTGATTTGATGACGATAACTTGGCTATATACACGGGGTACCAGTACGAGGTATTTGAGGTAGACATAAACAGATTGGTAGTGGTAAAGTGTCTAGGCAACAGGATAGATAATAAACAGTAGCAGCAGCCTATGTGATGAGTCAAAATAGTTAGTGCAAAAAGGGCCAATGCAGATAGTTGAACAATTTAACTAACTATTTAGCAGTCTTATGGCTTGGGGCTAGAAGCTGTTCGGGGTCCTGTTGGTTCCACACTTGGTGCAGCTGTACCGCTTGCCCTGTGGTAGTAGAGAGAACAGTCTATGACTTGGGTGGCTGGAGTCTTAAACAATTTTTAGGGGCTTCTTCTGACACTGCCTGCTATAGGGGTCCTGGATGGCAGGGAGCTCAGCCGCGGTAATGTACTGAGCCGTACTCACCAGCCTCTGCAGCGCCTTGCGGTTGGATGCCAAGCAGTTTCCGTACCAAGCGGTGATGCAACCAGTCAAGCTTCTCTCAATGGTGCAGCTGTTGAACCTTTTGAGGATCTGAGGGCCCATGCCAAACCTTTTCAGCCTCCTGAGGGGGAAGAGGCATTGTTGTACGCTCTTCACGACAATGTTGGTGTGTGTGGACCATGATAATTGCTTAATGATGTAGACACCGAGGAACATGAAACTCTCGACCCGCTCCACTACAGCCCCGTTACTGTGGAAGGCCATACGTTTCCTGTAGTCCACGATCAGCTCAGTTGTCTTGCTGACGTTGAGGGAGAGGTTGTTGTCCTGGCACCGCCAGGTCTCTGACCTCCTCCCTATAGGCTGTCTCCTCGTCATCGGTGATCAGGCCAACCACTGTCGTGTCATCCTGAGGGCCCCTCGTGTTAAGGGTAACAGTGGCGGATGTGATGTTGCCTCCCCTCATCACCTGGGGGCGGTCCGTCAGGAAGTCCAGGATCCATTTGCAGAGGGAGGTGTTCAGTCCCAGGGTCCTGAGCTTAGTGATGAGCTTGAAAAGCACTATGGTGTTGAACGTTGAGCTATAGTCAATGAACAGCATTCTCACATAGGTGTTCCTCTTGTCCAGGTGGGAAAGGGCAGTGTGGAATGCAATAGTTTGCATCATCTGTGGATCTGTTGGGGAGAATTGTAGTGAGTCCAGGGTGTCTGGAATGATGGCGTTGAAGTGAGCCATGACCAGTCTTTCAAAGCATTTCATGGCTACAGATGTGAGTGCTACGGGACGACAATCATTTAGACAGATTCTTGGGCACAAGGACTATTGTGGTCTGCTTGAAACATGTACACTACTGTTCAAAAGTGTGGGGTCACTTAGAAATGTCCTTGTTTTCCATGAAAACATACATGAAATGAGTTGCATAATGAATAGGAAATATAGTCAAGACGTTGACAAGGTTATAAATAATGAGTTTTAATTGAAATAATAATTGTCCTTCAAACTTTGCTTTCGTCAAAGAATCCTCCATTTGCAGCAATTACAGCCTTGCAGACCTTTGGCATTCTAGATGTCAATTTGTTGAGGTAATCTGAAGAGATTTGACCCCATACTTCCCGAAGCACCTCCCACAAGTTGGATTGACTTGATGGGCACTTTTTACGTACCATACGGTCAAGGTGTTCCCACAACAGCTCAATAAGGTTGAGATCCTGTGACTGTGCTGGCCACTCCATTATAGACAGAGTACCAGCTGACTGCTTCTTCCCTAAATAGTTGTTGCACAGTTTGGAGCTATGCTTTGTGTCATTGTCCCGTTGTAGGAGGAAATTGGTTCCAATTAATGAAGTTGCCAGTTGAGGACTTGTGAGCCGTCTGTTTCTCAAACTAGACACTCTGATGTACTTGTCCTCTTACTCAGTTGTGCATCGTGGCCTCCCACTCCTCTTTCTATTCTGGTTAGAGCCAGTTTGCGCTGTTCTGTGAAGGGAGTAGTATACAGCGTTGTAAGAGATCTTCAGTTTCTTGGCAATTTCTCGCATGGAATAGCCTTCATTTCTCAGAACAAGAATAGACTGACGAGTTTCAGAAGAAAGTACTTTGTTTCTGGCCATTTTAAGCCTGTAATTGAACCCACAAATGCTGACGCTCCAGATACTCAACAAGTCTAAAGGAGGCCAGTTTTATTGCTTCTTTAATTATCACAACAGTTTTCAGCTGTGCTAACATAATTGCAAAAGGATTTTCTAATGATCAATTAGCCTTTTAAAATGATAAACTTGGATTAACTAATACAACGTGCCATTGGAACACAGGAGTGATGGTTGCTGATAATGGACCTCTGTACGCCTATGTAGATATTCCATAAAAAATCAGCTGTTTCCAGCTACAATAGTCATTTACAACATTAACCATGTCTACACTGTATTTCTGATCAATTTGATGTTATTTTAATGGGCAAAATAATGTTGCTTTTCTTTCAAAAACAAGGACTTTTTTAACTAGGCAAGTCAGTTAAGAACAAATTCTTATTTTCAATCACGGCCTAGGAACAGTGGGTTAACTGCCTGTTCAGGGGCAGAACGACAGATTTTTACCTTGTCAGCTTGGGGATTTGATCTTGCAACCTTTTGGTTACTAGTCCAACACTCTAACCACTAGGCTACCTGCCACCCCCCCCCCCCCCATTTCTAAGTGACCCCAAACTTTTAAACAGTAGTGTAGGTATTACAGATGCACAAATATCATACCCCTAAGACATGCCAACCTCTTACCATTACAATAACATGGGAGATTAGCATTTTTTTGGGGGGGGGGGTATGATATTTGTGCGTCTGTAACTTTCTCACTCATCATTATTCATGATTCATTCAGGATTATCCGTAATTATGGTAGCATCCACCTTAATGTAGAAGTGTTTAGAAACATTTTCTACTCCTATTTACAGTAAAAGTGACTCACAAATGACACAATACATTACTCACCATTAATTTCAATTGGGCACAAAATAATCTTAACACAACCTAAACAAACAAAGTAAATTTATCCCAATAATTTTGATCCCTTAAAATGGGGGAACTATGTACAAAAAGTGCTGTCATGTCTAAATGGTTCCCCCGATATAGTTGAAAACATCCTCAAATTAAAGCTCATAGTCACCGTATCATTTCAAATCCAAAGTGCTGGAGTACAGAGCAAAAACAACAAAAAATGTGTCACTGCCCTAATACTTTTGGAGCTCACTGTAGTTTGCAAGCCCTCCCACATCTGACGAGAGTCAGAGCCGGGGTAGTATGATTCGATCTTAGTCCTGTATGGACGTTTTGACTGTTTCATGGCTCGTCGGAGGTCATAGCGAGATATCTTATAAGCGTCCGGATTAGTGTACCGCTCCTTGAAAGCGGCAGATCTAGCCTTTAGCTCAGTGCGGATGTTGCATGTAATCCATGGATTCTGGTTGGGATATGTACGTACGGTCACTGTGGGGACAACGTCATTGATGCACTTATTAATGAAGCCGGTGACTGATGTGGTAAACTCCTCAATGTTATCGGATGTATCCCGGAACATATTCCAGTCTGTGCTTGCGGAACAGTCCTGTAGCTTAGCATCTGCTTCATCGGACTACTTCCGTATTGAGCTAGTTCTTCCTGGGTTTTTTTTGCTTGTAAGCTGGAATCAGGAACATAGAGTTATGTTCTGATTTGCTAAATGACGGGCGAGAGAGAGCTTTGTATGTGCTTTTGTGTGCAGAGTGAAGGTGATCTAGAGTTTTTAAACCACTAACTGCACAGGTGACATGCTGGTAAAAATGAGGTACGATGGATTTCAGTTTCCCTGCATTAAAATCATCTGCCACTAAGAGCGCCGCCTCTGGATGTGCATTTTCTTGTTTGCTTATGGCCTTACACAGCTCGTGGAATGCGATCTTAGTGACAGCATCAGTTTGTGGCGGTAAATAGACAGCTACAAAAAATGTGGATGAAAACTCTTTCAGTAGCATGATCTGCAGCTTATCATGAGGTATTCTAATTCAGACAAGCAAAACCTGGAGACTTCCTTAACATTAGAGATAGTGCACCAGCTGTTATTAACGAAGAGACACACACCTCACCCTTAACCGTACCCAAAGCTACCATTCGGTCTTGGCAATGCATAGAAAAACCAGCTAGATGTATATTATCCATGACCTTGTTCAGCCACAACTCAGAGAAAAATAGGATATTAGCGTTTTTCAGGTCCCAGTGATAAGATAGTCTCGAATGGAGCTCATCCATTTTGTTCTCTAGTGATTGTGTGTTCGCCAATAGAACAGAGGGTAGAGGCAGTTTATTTACTCGCCTACGTAGTCTTGTCAGGGAGCCCGCTCGTTTGCATGTCTTTTACCATCTCTTCCTCTTTTGATTCCAGATTACGGCCTGGTCCAGAATGAGCAGTACGGAATGAGCTGCCGAATCTTTGAAGTAGAAATCTACATCCAAATCAAGCTTAGTGATCGCTGTTCTGATGTCCAGAAGCTGTTTTCGGTCATAAGAAATTATGACGGAAATGTTATATACACACAAAATAGCAAAATTGGTCAGGAGCCCGTAAAATGGCAGCAATCCACTGCAGAGCCATCTTCACTCAATCTCAATTATGGATTAAAAGCAGTGGGTTTCATTCATACAGGACAAGAAGAACAACAGCTAAACCCCAACACTGCCACTCTTGCTAAATGTTTACTTTGTTGTTGTCTTTAATCACGGGCAATCTAAACTGAAATGTCATTTTCCACTCTTCGTACACACATACAATACAGCCCCTCTCTGTAACTACCAGCCAATTAGAGGTAATACCACTACCATTTCCTGCCCAATCTGCCCAATCACCTGAGACCTCATTGTGAGTCCACCAGTGACACGACCACAGCTGAGATGTTGTTTATACGTTAGTTGTGGTATGGGGGTGTACGGTATACTGTGCTTTTAACGTGTTTTAATATGTCTGTTTTTGATACGTCTTTGGGATTCATTCAGTGTCTCTGTCAGGTTGGTGGAGAAAAAGTTTCCTCTTTTTATTTAGATAAATGTTAGTTCTGTGGAGTTTCCACAAAACGGTTACTGGTGTTAAGACACACACGTTGTTTCCGGGCAGAACTGAAATAACCCCTCCCTATGGTGCCCATGCTATATCACGGCTCACTGAGAGAATACAGGCCTTCTCCACTGAATGGTATTAGGTACACTTTATCCTTCCCTCTCCCCCTCTTCTCCTTCCCTCCGTCTCTTAACTAAGCTGTCTGTGTGAAACAGCTTAATGTTCCCCCTCTTCCTCCATGGTGCAGGCTGACTCTAGCCTTTCATACAGGGGGGTTCCATGACACCAGGCTAACACAGGCTACTGAGGAATGTTGCGGTCATGCTGTCATAACTGGAGATATCTCTGGTGATTTACACTGCTTTGTATAGATAAATATTGATATTTATTTTATCAAAATACTGTAATTCATCATGTACTCAGTGACATGCGGTATGAAGAGCCTGGAGATGAGAACATTGCACCCTGGTTGAGTGACCATCAGATACAGTGCCTTCAGAAAATATTCAGACTATTTGACTTATTCCTCATTTTGTTACGTTACAGCCTTATTCTAAAATGGATGAAAATATTTTTTCCCCTGATGAACCTACACACAATACCCCATAATGACAAAGCGAAAACAGTGTTTTTTTTATATTGAGCAAACTTATTAAAACCTTATTTACATAAGTATTCAGACCCTTTGCTATGAGACTCAAAATTGAGCTCAGGTGCATCCTGTTTCCATTGATCATCTTTGAGATGTTTCTACAACTTCATTTCAAATCAAATCAAATATTATTGGTCACATACACATGGTCAGCAGATGTTAATGTGAGTGTAGCGAAATGCTTGTGCTTCTAGTTCCGACCATACAGTAATATCTAACAAGTAATCTAACAATTTCACAACAACCACCTTATACACACAAGCGTAAAGGAATGAATAAGAATATGTACATATAAATATATGGATGAGCGATGGCCAAATGGCATGGGCAAGATGCAGTAGATGGTATAGAGTACAGTATATACATATGAGATGAGTAATGTAGGGTATGTAAACATTATATAAAGTGGCATTGTTTAAAGTGACTAGTGATACATTTATTACATCAAATTTTTAATTATTAAAGTGGCTAGAGATTTGAGTCAGTATGTTGGCAGCAGCCACTCAATGTTAGTGATGGCTGTGTAACAGTCTGATGGCCTTGAGATAGAAGCTGTTTTTCAGTCTCTCGGTCCCAGCTTTGATGCACCTGTACTGACCTCGCCTTCTGGATGTTAGCAGGGTGAACAGGCAGTGGCTCGGGTGATTGTTGTCCTTGATGATCTTTTTGGCCTTCCTGTGACATCGGGTGGTGTAGGTGTCCTGGAGGGCAGGTAGTTGTGATGCGTGATGCGTTGTACAGACCTCACTACCCTCTGGAGAGCCTTACAGTTGTGGGCTGAGCAGTTGCCGTACCAGGCGGTGATACAGCCCCACAGGATGCTCTCGATTGAGCATCTGTAAAAGTTTGTGTTTTTGGTGACAAGCCAAATTTCTTCAGCCTCCTGAGGTTGAAGAGGCGCTTTTGCGCCTCCTACACCACGCCATCTGTGTGGGTGGACCATTTCAGTTTGTCTGTGATGTGTACGCCGAGGAACTTAAAACTTTCCACCTGTGGTAAATTCAATTGATTGGACATGATTTGGAAAGGCACACACCTGTCTATATAAGGTCCCATAGTTGACAGTGCATGTCAGAGCAAAAACCAAAGCATGAGGTTGAAGGAATTGTCTGTAGAGCTCTGAAACAAGATTGTGTCATGGCACAGATCTGGGGAAGGGTACCGACAAATTTCTGCAGCATTGAAGGTCTCCAAGAACACACTGGCCTCCATCATTCTTAAATGGAAGAAGTTTGGAACTGAGCAATCGGAGGAGAAGGGCCTTGATCAGGGAGGTGACGAAGGACCCAATGGTCACTCCAGAGTTCCTCTGTGGATATGAGAGAATCTTCCAGAAGGACAACCATCTCTGTAGCACTCCACCAATCAGGCCTTTATGGTAGACTGGCCAGATAGAAGCCACTCCTCAGTAAAAGGCACCTAAAGGACTCTCAGACCATGAGGCAAAGGTTCACCTTCCAACAAGATTCTCTGGTCTGATGAAATCAAGATTGAAATCTTTGGCCTGAATGCCATGTGTCACGTCTGGAGGAAACCTGGCACCATCCCTACGGTGGAGCATGGTGGAGGCAGCATCATGCTGTGGGGATGTTTTTCAGCGGCAGGGACTGGGAGACTAGTCGGGATTGAGGGAAAGATGAACGGAGCAAGTACAGAGAGATCCTTGATGAAAACCTGCTCCAGAGCTCTCAGGCGAAGGTTCACCTTCCAACAGGACAACGACCCTAAGCACACAGCCAAGACATCGCAGGAGTGGCTTCTGGACAAGTCTCTGAATGTCCTTGAGTGGCCCAGCCAGAGCCCGAACATCTCTGGAGAGACCTGAAAATAGATGTGTAGTGACGCTCCCCATCCAACCTGAAAGAGCTTGACAGGATCAGCAGAGAAGAATGGGAGAAACTCCCCAAATACAGGTGTGCCAAGTTTACAGCGTCATACCCAAGAAGACTCTAGGCTGTAATCCCTTCAAAAGGTGCTTCAACAAATTACTGAGTAAAGGGTCTGAATACTTACGTAAATGTGATATTTCAGTTTTATTTTTCTTTATAAATTTGCAAAAATGTAAAAAAATACCTGTTTTGTATTGTGTGTAGATTGTTGAGGAATAAAAACAATTTCATCCATTTTAGAATGGGGCACTAACGTAACAAAATGCAGAAAAGGTGAAGGGATCTGAATACTTTCTGAATGTACTGTATCTATATTTGGTCAAGTTCATTTCCCTTATCCCGGTCTCTACCCCCCGATCTCCAAATCATCCTGACTTCTCCACCGTTAATATGAAGTGAACAAATCCTCTCTAAATGTGCATCCCGTGCCGATAGGATCATATGGTCTCAATAGTCTCCCATTCAAAACATTAGCGGATTGACACTATCACACGGGCAATCCGACAGAGCCACTTTCACACATCATTACAGGCTCTGGTTTCCCCTTGGCCATAACAGGTGCAGAGGGAAAGAGAATACTCCAGGACCACTGTCTCCATGGGCTTAGGTTGCTTTCCTGGCACTGAGAGGCCTGCATTGACGAAGGAGACAGAGGGGGAGACAGAAGGGGACGCCAGGCCCAATAAATCACTGTGAACGTGTAAATGCCACTGAGCCACATTCCGCCACAGAACAGGGGGGCCAAACTGCTACAAGTTCCTTTCTCTTTCTGTTGCTGTTGTTTTAAGGACACTCCCTCCCACACACACACAATCCATGCTTGTTTTCTTTCCTCCCTATATCCCTCTTTTATTCGCTTGCTTCAGCTCACTCTCTCTCTCCCATCAGCCCCCCTCTCTCCCTCTCTTTTCTCTTCATCCCTTAGCTCCCGCAAGAAGCTAACAGCTTAATGCGTGGAAGAATGTTCAGGGTTTCCTGTGAATTCCGCCATTAGTCATTGAAATTACCTTGCTGTTTCTTCCCTTTCCCTTCCTTGTCACATACACTGTATGCTCTGGAGCAACCAGTGCAAAGAGAGAGAGAGAGGCAGTGAGACGACAGAGGAGAAAAGAAGAGAGGAGAGGTGGAAGAGAGGGAGATCTACTGTAAATAAGAAGCAGAGGTGAGGGGTGAGGGGTCATGTAGAAACAGAGCCCCACTACTTATCCCCTGACACTGACCGGTTAGGGGGCGGGGGGGGGGGGGGGGTTGTGTTGCTTGTAACTTTCTACACAAATAAGCAGGGTAATTATTTGCTTGCTCAGTACAGTAACCCCATATGACTGTGTCAATGAAGCTTATTTGAATTGATTAGAGAGAGGGACACAGTGAAAGAGGCCATTATTTAAGTGCAGTTGCAACAATTACAGACATAAACATTGTTATCTCAGGCGACTTGACCAAGTGTGGTGTGTAGGCTACAATTAGGCTGTGTTTACAAAGGCAATTTTCTTTCTCCCACTGATTGGTCTTTTGACCAATCACATCAGATATTTTCACACCAGCTCTTTTTCAGAGCTGATCTGATTGGTCAATAGACCAATTAGGGAAGAAAATATCAGAATTGGGCTTCCTGTGTAAACACAGCCTTAGTTGCTTTGGGAGCAATAAGGCAAGGCTTGAAATGAATCTAAAAGAAAACAGAAATGGACAAATGAAGCTCTGAATGATGCGATATGTACTGTAAACAATCAGGAATTGTCTCTGGCATTGATGTTTACAGACATTTTTGACGTTGCCTAGTCTCTTTGAATACTCCCCTATGGACACCACAGATACTCCACAATAAAGGAACCTACATGTATCATTGAAACTGCATAAATAAATAATCAATATGGATGTCTGCCAAATGTACTGCTACATTCCAACTGATCTAATTGACTTTAATTGATCATCCTTAATTATAAATCACTGCTTAATTGAATGTACTTATTCGGCCAACTAAATGTGTGTTCCAGGAAGGAGCCTTCCCAGCATCAGGTCACATGAGTGGCTCTGCCAGGCCTTTACCTAGCCCTCTAGCCCCCTACCCCCCTTCATACCCCACCCTCCACCCCCACATCAAAGGCCATCAATCTCCAATAGTACAGGTGGAAAGGCAAATATTTAGATAAGGAGGGAGCCTCGATAAATCTGTTGTGGGAGTGAGAGGGAGAACATGATACATCCCCAGCCTCAGGCCAGACCCACAGCAGCCCTGCTAAGCTAGCTGAAAGACAGACCCACAGCGAGCCCTGCTAAGCTAGCTGAAAGACAGACCCACAGCGGCCCTG
Organism: Salmo salar; assembly: GCF_965601325.2. Lineage (NCBI taxonomy): Eukaryota > Metazoa > Chordata > Actinopteri > Salmoniformes > Salmonidae > Salmo > Salmo salar. The sequence goes on from NC_138313.1 coordinate 31,120,196, forward strand.
CTAAGCTAGCTGAAAGACAGACCCACAGCGGCCCTGCTAAGCTAGCTGAAAGACAGACCCACAGCGGCCCTGCTAAGCTAGCTGAAAGACAGACCCACAGCGGCCCTGCTAAGCTAGCTGAAAGACAGACCCACAGCAGCCCTGCTAAGCTAGCTGAAAGACAGACCCACAGCGGCCCTGCTAAGCTAGCTGAAAGACAGACCCACAGCAGCCCTGCTAAGCTAGCTGAAAGACAGACCCACAGCAGCCCTGCTAAGCTAGCTGAAAGACAGACCCACAGCAGCCCTGCTGGAGGAATAGGGGAGGAAGAAAGCAGCTCTGTGCCAATGGAAAGAGGATGGAGAGAGGGAGATTAGCTAAGGAGAGAAAAGAGTGTCACTCGCTTGTTAAACATATACAAAACACATGTATACTAGCTGAAGTCCACACACACACACACACACACACACACACACACACACACACACACACACACACACACACACACACACACACACACACACACACACACTGGTGAGACTCCCTACTTGGCCTTTGATTTACTATAACAACTCTTGGTTCCACTTGAGTGAGACCAGAATATTACCAAGTATTTATGTCCTTTTTCATTTCAAAACAATTGGCTTTGAGTAATAAAGAAAGGAACGCTGTGTTGACAGGTCAGGGGTGAGAGGTCACAGGGAGAGTAAATTGAGGGCAGATGAGATCCTGAACAAAGCATGGCCAATTTGTCGAAGAAATTCACTGGAGAGAATGAAGGCATGCTTTTCAACAGTATGAATACAAACATACGGTACACTCACAACCCTACACACACACACACACACACACACACTCCCACACACACACACGCTCTGAGAGCAAAACAACATCCCCCAAACAAAGACCAACATCATAAATGCGTTTCACATCTCCAAGCAAAATGCCTTTAGATTGTTGTTATGGACCTCGCTCCCCACACAACGAGTCAATCAATTCTACTCTAACTACACTTTAATGCCTAGATAATACAATACACACACAGCCGCATCATGCAACACACATACACCCCACAGGGAGTAGTGTCCCCTACAGTCATCTGTCAGGGTGGTGTGAGCCCGTGAGGGATTTTCAGGGGATTTTCAGGGCTTTTGTCACCCCTGTTGGCTGAGGTAGACTCCCAGGGGCTTGAGGGATTGATCCCTGGGCATGGTGTGTCACTCCAGCCCTGGCCAGCCCTGACAGACTGCTGGATTGACTGGCCAACCCCAGAGGGACCCTGCCTGGGCCAGATAGAGACATACCTCAACAGCACCAGTGGCAGTGGAGGATGGGCTGAAACTGGGCTGACACACACACACACAAATACACACAAGTCTGCACCTACATAGGCACACATGCGCACACACAGACACACACACACACACACACACACTAGCACACGTACACAGAACTGATGTAGGTGCATTCACGCACACTCGCACACGCACCTCCACAGCTGCCATATTCATGAGCAGGACCAGAGGCTGAGACATTACCATGAGCCTTTGTTCTAGGGGTTTGTTGGCATTCCTGCCTGGCTCTCTGTCTCAAATGTCACGTCTCAGAAGACCTCTATATTTTGAGCATCAATGTCAATAATTAGCAATACAACAGTATGGCAGCCTTCTCTTTGCAGAAGACAAGTGTTGGGCTTTAAATATTTTTTTAACCTGTCGTCTCTTCAACAAAGGCCACGTACGACCTCACACTTTTCCCTTTGCTGATTTTAAGTTGCTAAGCCTTTTCTTTTTGGAGTCATGTTTTATTCCCCTCCCTCCTCTCTTCTTTCCTACCCTCTTCCTCCCTCCTCCCTCTCTCCCTCCTCCCTCTCCCCCTCCCCCCTCTCCCTCTCCTCCCTCCCTCCCTCCTCCTCCCTCCCTCCCTCCCTCCCTCCCTCCCTCCCTCCCTCCCTCCTGTCTTCCTCCCCCTCCCTCCCTCCCTCCTGTCTTCCTCCCCCTCCCTCCCTCCCTCCCTCCCTCCCTCCCCCTCTCTTCTTCTGGTTCTGTGGAGTGAAGAATCCTTAGTCTCTCTATTAGACACACGTCTTCCATCTTGTGTGGCAGGCTGACTATCCACAAACAGCTGATACATGAAGGGACACATGCCATAATATGAGATAACTGGATCAGAAAACACCATAGACTCGAGCTAAAGATCAATTTGATCTTCTGCCATCATAAGACAATGGAGAGATCTGTCCTACCACCTATCCTTAGTTTCTCTACCCACTACAGTATATGTGACTTTGCACTGAAGTACAGATCTAGGCAGGGAGGAGGCCGCTGATGCAGGTCACTGTTCCTCTTTGGGCACAACAGCATCCTCCTGACAAAAACGTGTGGGGGCTTGGGTGGAGGGAGCGAGGGAGGAGAGGGAGGAAGGAGGAGGAGGGGGCATGGACACATAATTGCTTCTTACTGATCCTAATAGCACATCAGAGGCGCCGCCACTTCACTGGACCTCCATAGAGATCCGCCAGGTTGGCTCCCGTTCATTACCAGGGTGACCCCCAGCTCGCCCCCTCCTCCCCCCCATCCGCCCTCAGCCCCCTCCCCCGGATCATTGTCTCTGGGGTTTAATTGGAGCGATGTTCCCATTGTGAGGCATCTCAATGGCGGTGGAGGTCTCCATTGTGGCTGTGAATGGGGGCAGGAGTGTTCATTAGATGAGGGGCTGAATGGAGGCTTCTGGGGTAAGGCGCTGAGAGGCCGGGGTGCTGGGGGACCTCCGGGGAGGGTGAAACTGCACCGTCTCCTCTTCCCACCTCTCCTCTGCCCTCCGCTCATCTCCTCTACCCTCTTTCCTCAGCGGCCTGACGCTTGGCCCTGAAAGGCAGCGGCTGCATTTGTTGGGGGGGGGGGGGGGGGGCTTTGTCTGGAGAAGAGGGAGAGGAGGATCAAAGAGGTCCGGTCTGAGAGGAGTGGAGAAGAGAGGAGGGCTCGTCCTATGACAGAAGGAAGGGTAGGGTACTGTACAGTACCTGAGGGCCATGCATTCCAGGGCTCCATGCAGGCTGAGCCGGCCCCTCTCTGGTGGTCCCTCCATAACACCCCAGATGATCTCATGAATGACAAACTAACCACCTCACTCCCAGAGCATGACCCCTCTGCCACTACAAATACGCCAGAAATAAGAAAGGGCCTTCAGTGTTTTTGAGCACAAGCAGAGCTCTCAAAAGCCATGATATGCATGAAAAAAGGCTGCTCATCACAGTAGCGGCTGGTATTAATAAATGTAATGACTCTGGAGGAAAGGAAACAGCTGGGCATTTCGGCACCTCTCATGGCCAGAGTTGGCAGCATCCACACGGACTGGCACGATGCCAGGCCAGGCTGCAGAGCCAGAGCAATCATCCAGGCTAGATCAGTGGGTTACCGATTCAACTGATTAAACTGGGCGTGTATTGGAACCCTGCAGGTTGAGCCCACTGAAACCAATTAGAAGATGCATGTACAAAGCATAGAGCGGTCTGTAAGAAGAAAGACCAATTATGGAATACCAGTTAAGTTTAACTCCAGCTATCCCAAAACTATAGAGCACCTTTCATAGCTGCTACTTGTGCCCTTCCAGTCCAGACAGCCCTGGACGAGAACTTTAAAGCTGCTACTTGTCCCCTTCCAGTCCAGACAGCCCTGGACGAGAACTTTAAAGCTGCTACTTGTCCCCTTCCAGTCCAGACAGCCCTGGACGAGAACTTTAAAGCTGCTACTTGTCCCCTTCCAGTCCAGACAGCCCTGGACGAGAACTTTAAAGCTGCTACTTGTCCCCTTCCAGTCCAGACAGCCTTGGACGAGAACTTTAAAGCTGCTACTTGTCCCCTTCCAGTCCAGACAGCCCTGGACGAGAACTTTAAAGCTGCTACTTGTCCCCTTCCAGTCCAGACAGCCCTGGACGAGAACTTTAAGCTGCTACTTGTCCCCTTCCAGTCCAGACAGCCCTGGACGAGAACTTTAAGCTGCTACTTGTGCCCTTCCAGTCCAGACAGCCTTGGACGAGAACTTTAAGCTGCTACTTGTCCCCTTCCAGTCCAGACAGCCCTGGACGAGAACTTTAAAGCTGCTACTTGTGCCCTTCCAGTCCAGACAGCCTTGGACGAGAACTTTAAAGCTGCTACTTGTCGCCTTCCAGTCCAGACAGCCCTGGACGAGAACTTTAAGCTGCTACTTGTCCCCTTCCAGTCCAGACAGCCCTGGACGAGAACTTTAAAGCTGCTACTTGTGCCCTTCCAGTCCAGACAGCCCTGGACGAGAACTTTAAAGCTGCTACTTGTCCCCTTCCAGTCCAGACAGCCCTGGACGAGAACTTTAAGCTGAAATGAACTAAGCACCCTTGACAGTTAACCCTCTGACAATCCTCTGAGCACTGCCAGGGTTGAGTGGCTGTTGTGAGCATATGGGTGTGTTCCCAGTCTCTCTGTGTGACAGACTGCATCTCACACTGACCAGAGCCTCTCTCCCTCTCTCTGCTCACTGGCCAGCCATTGATGTCATTCCCCTTCCACCACACACAGCCTCTCCTCCTCAGTCTCCACTCCCGCAGCCACTGCCTTCCGCTGTTTACATTTTCACCAGCACCCAAAAACAATGCCAGACATCTTGCCCACCGCAAGTACACACACATGCACAGACACAGACACACATGCACAGACACAGACACACATGCACAGACACAGCCCACACACACACACACACACACACACACACACACACACACACACACACACACACACACACACACACACACACACACACACACACACACACACACACACACACACACACACACACACACACACACACACACACACACACACACACACATAAACATGGCCCATAGACTCACGCTGAATGCTAATCTGACATCATGGTTAAGGTGTGTCAAGTTACTGCTGTATGTAAACGGAGCACTTTGTCAGTGGACTGTTCTATTGCCACAACACACAAACAGATATTACGCTGCCCTGACAAGGCTGTGTTCAGGTTCCTAAAACGGGATGATTCATCTGTCTCCTGGATTCTGACTTCAAACAGGCTCTTTTTCCTCTCACACTATTTATTTTTACATCTGCACAGGTCACATAAAGTCCGTGGACAGGACTGTGTCGGCCCTCTTCTTGCACTAAGGAAAATAAGCACACGCACACACACAGTGTGTTGTGTGTGTGTGTGTGTGTGTGTGTGTGTGTGTGTGTGTGTGTGTGTGTGTGTGTGTGTGTGTGTGTGTGTGTGTGTGTGTGTGTGTGTGTGTGTGTGCGTGCGTGCGTGCGTGCGTGCGTGCGTGTGTGTGTGTGTGAGTCATGTGGAAAGAGGTAGTAGGGTCTGGGTCTATGTTCTAGGCTCTGACAGGCCGGTCCCCTCTGACGGTCTCCTGTCCCTTCCTGTTTAGCCGGGGTGTCTGCAGCAGGTAAACACACAGGGGCTGGGATGCTGGCACTCCTGGAGGGCCACCAGGAGGGAGCCAGGAGGGGATAGTTTAAATCCCCCGAACAGAACAGCCACCCCAGTGAGGGCTAGGCCATGCGAGACACCCAGGCTGATATAGACAGGGGAGGTATTGTACTGTAGATTCTGTCTACTGAGGGAATGGACCTCCTTATTCTGTTCACCGTCACTGAGCTAACATAGATCACAGGAGAAGTTCTTGGGAGATAATTAATTCAAGAGAACCAACTTGTGTTGTGGCCCACCCTACCTCTCTCTCTCTCTCTCTCTCTCTCACTCTGTTTCTCTCTTTCTCTCTGTTTCTCTCTCTCTCTGTTTCTCTCTCTCTGTTCTCTCTCTCTCTCTGTTTCTCCCTCTCTGTTTATCTCTCTCCCTCTCTCTGTTTCTCTCGCTCTGTTTCTCTCTCTCTCTGTTTCTCCCTCTCTTTCTCTCTCTTTCTCTCTTTCTCTCTCTCTCTCTCTATTTCTCTCTCTCTCTCTGTTTCTCCCTCTCTCTTTCTCTCTTTGTTTCTCTCACTCTCTCTCTGTTTCTTTCTCTGTCATGTTTGAAGTCTCGACCAAAGGAAACCAAATGACCCCATTGGCAAGACCACACAGCAACATCACCATCAGTGTCAACATCATACATCATGATGTAATGGTGATAAGAAGTTACTGTGCATGATGTTTAAGTGATTAACATATCTCAACTGTCTCCACTAACTTTCCTCATGGACATATGGTGACAAACATTGTTTAAGCATTGTTTAAACATTGTCCCCTTCACAGGTAGTGGCTGTGTCAAATTCTCACATTTGTTTGTTTTTCTGCCATCATACAATTAAAACTCTGGGCCAGGCCCCACCACCATGTTCCATGTAGGGAAATGTTTGACTGTGAGACTTTGAGAGATGGATCTGTGTAGCAAATGTTTCCCCACAGAGACTGTCCACAGAGAAAGCAGATTAGAGAAGATCTGACGGTGTGAACGGCGGGTCTGCGGTGGGACTGGGCTGGGAGGCCCTGGGGCCCAGGCTCTGCTGAGGGCCTGATCAATGAGATTCAACTCCCTCTTGTCCCGGAGCAGCCGTATCCTGAATTCACCCAAATCATACGGTCTGGGCCATTATGCAGGAAGAGGCGCAGCGCCCTGGGGGGGGGGGGAGAGAGAGAGAGAGAGAGAGAGAGAGAGAGAGAGAGAGAGAGAGAGAGAGAGAGAGAGAGAGAGAAAATAAGAGGGCGACAGAAAGAAAGAGAGAGAGAATGTCCCTCATGAGCATCCTAACTGGGAGAGAGCCATCTGGGGCTGAGCGCTGAGAGGGAGAGGAGGAAGAGAGGAAAAGAGGAGGAGAGGAAGAGAGGAGGAAAGGTCCGGGGCCAGAGTAGAAGAGGAGGTGGGAGTCCAGCTGCGTCCCATTAGGACCTGACCAGATGTGCCTGCGGGGGGCGGCGGAGAGCAGGGCAGGGGGGCAGCAGGGAGGAAGTGCTGAGAGGGATGTGCCCAGACCCTGTGAGGCTTTATTAGGCGAGCTGCTCCCTCGCGGGCGGCCCGCGCCCCCTCTGCCCTTGGGCACAGCCAGGGCAAAGCAGTAGAAAGAGGGAGACGGGGCCAGACCACCCAGAACTCCAGCATAATGGCTTCCAGGAGGACGCCCCAACATGAGAACTGCAGCTGGAGAGCGAGAGGGAGAGACACAGAGAGACACAGAGTGACACAGAGAGACACAGAGAGGAGCGGGACAGAGAAGACAGAAAGCTTTGCCATTCATTCATGTCACCTTCAGTTGTGGTGGTTTAGTTCTGTTTTGTTTTCCTGTTCATGATGCCTGTTTGTCTTGTTGCATCAAAGTTCATAATCGTTCAAACAAAGTGTGTGTGTGCGTGTGTGCGTGTGTGCGCGGGGTGTGTGTGTGTGTGTGTGTGTGTGTGTGTGTGTGTGTGTGTGTGTGTGTGTGTGTGTGTGTGTGTGTGTGTGTGTGTGGTGAAAGAGATAAAGAGAAGGAGAGAATGTGTGTGTGTCTCCAATGTTTGTGTGTGAGAACACATGTATGAGAAAGCGCCTGTGAGCATGTGTGTGTGTCTGTGGCATGACCCCAGTGTTACGTGAGACTCCATGGTGGGTCACACACCATACAGCCTCTCAGCCAATCGAGAGCTCCATTCTGCAGTACGGAGGTGGTGGAAGACACAGGCCTGCCATAGCTCACATGCCTGCGGGCTCGTCTGCCTCTCAGCCTCTCTCAACTCCTCGCCGTCGTCACGTCTGTGGACGTGTGAGAAAGCTCGCCTGGAATCTGAGCCCTTCCTGAAATGCAGCTCTACCAAATGAAGGGATCTGCAGGCTTTGTTGAACTAATGATTAACATGACTAATCACCTCAGCTGAGGGACCATAACGAGGCTTCAGATGGAGACGTGTCATATTGGTATGTTAGTATTAGCATACTTAGCTACTGCAGTGTTGGTGACAGATGTTTTTATGTTTCAATGTTTCCAGTTATGAGACTTTGGTTCTGTGGTATAGCTGTGGGTAAATGTAGGGGACCTAAAGGTGCCCCAATGTGGTACATAGTGTTAAAAAAAAGTGGGTTAAATTGACTCTACTGGGAGATATCTTAACCTCAAGAGAGTGATACTATCACGCCCTGACCTGAGAGAGCCATTTTTCTCTGTTTGGTTAGGTCAGGGTGTAACATGGGGTGGGCATTCTATGTGTTGTATATCTATGTTGTTTTTTCTTTGATTGGCCGAGTATGGTTTCCAATCAGAGGCAGCTGTCATTCGTTGTCTCTGATTGGGAATCATACTTAGGCAGCCCTTTTTCCCACAGTCAGTTGTGGGATCTTGTCTTTGTGTTGCATGTGTTTGCACGCCTAGCTTTTCGTTGGTTGTATTGTTTATTGTTTTTTCTGGTTCACATTTAAATAAATAAATATGATGAACCCAAACCACGCTGCACCTTGGTCTACCGTTAATGACGAACGTCATAGAAGATCCCACCACAAAAGGACCAAGCAGCGTGCCCAGGAGGAGCAGGGATCCTGGGCCCGGGAAAGGAGAGAGTGGAGGACGTCCTGGACCTGGGAGGAGGTAATGGCAGGGGATAAGACCCTGCCATGGAAGCAGGTGGAGGCAGCGAGGGAGGAACGGCAATGTTACGAGGAACTAGCACGGCAACGACGGAAGCGCGAGAGGCACCCCCAAAATATATTTTTTTTGGGGGGGGGCACACGGGGAGATTGGCAGAGTGAGGGTGGAGACCTGAGCCAACTCCCCGTGCTTACCGTGGGGAAAGTCGGACTGGTCAGGCACTGTGTTATGCGTTGATTCGCACGGTGTCGCCAGTGCGCATTCACAGCCTGGTGCGCTCTGTACCTGCGCCCTGCAGTTGCCGTGCTAGAGTTGGCATCCAGCCAAGAAGGATTGTGCCGGCTCAGCGTTCCTGGTCTCCGGTGCGTCTCTTCGGTTCAGGATATCCTGCACCAGCTCTACGCACTGTGTCGCCTGTGCGCCTGCACAGCCCAGTTCGTCCTGTGCCCGTCTCCCACATTTGCCGGGCTAAAGTAAGCATCCAGACAGGACGGGTTGTGCCAGCCCTAAGCTCCAGACCTCCAGTGCGCCTCCACGGCCAAGTATATCCTGCGCCAGTTCTATGCACTGTGTCGCCAGTGCGCCTGCACAGCCCAGTTCATCCCGTGCCCACGCCCCGCACTTGCCGGGCTAAAGTAAGCATACAGCCAGGATGGGTTGTGCCAGCCTTAAGCTCCAGACCTCCAGTGCGCCTCAACAGCCCAGTATACCCTGTGCCTGCTCTGCGCACCCAGTCTCCTGTGCGTCTCCCCAGTCCGGTGAGACCTGTTCCAGCTCCACGTAAGAAGCCTCCAGTGATGATCTATGGTCCGAAGCCTCCAGTGATGATCCATGGCCCGGAGCCTGTAGTGATGATCCATGGCACGAAGCCTCCAGTGATAATCCATGGTCCGGAACCTCCAGTGATAATCCATGGCACGAAGCCTCCAGTGATGATCCATGGCCCGGAGCCTGTAGGGATGATCCATGGCATGGAGCCTCCAGTGACGTCCCCCAGTCCGGAGCCTCCAGCGACGTCCCCCCAGTCCGTCCGCAGCCTCGAGCAACGTCCCCCCAGTCCGTCCGGAGCCTCCAGCGACGTCCCCGCAGTCCGGAGCCTCCAGCGACGTCCCCGCAGTCCGGAGCCTCCAGCGACGTCCCCGCAGTCCGGAGCCTCCAGCGAGGGTCTGTAGTCTGGAGTCTTCAGCGAGGGTCTGCAGTCCGGAGTCTTCAGCGAGGGTCTGCAGTCCGGAGTCTCCAGCGGCGGTCTGCAGTCCGGAGTCTCCAGCGGCGGTCTGCAGTCCAGAGTCTCCAGCGGTGGTCTGCAGTCCAGAACCTCCGGCGATGGTCTACGGTCCGGTTCATCCAGCGACGATCCACGGTTCAGAGCTTCCGGCGATGATCCACGGTCTAGTTCCTCCGGCGACACAAAAGCGGGGGGATCAGCGGGGCAGAGTGGGGGCTACGCCCCGAACCGGAGCCGCCTCCATGAGTAGATGCCCACCCGGACCCTCCCCTATAGGTTCAGGTTTGTGTTGTTTGTGTTGTATGTCTATGTCTATGTTGTATGTCTATGTTGTTTTTATTTGATTGGCCGAGTATGGTTTCCAATCAGAGGCAGCTGTCATTCGTTGTCTCTGATTGGGAATCATACTTAGGCAGCCCTTTTTCCCACAGTCAGTTGTGGGATCTTGTCTTTGTGTTGCATGTGTTTGCACGCCTAGCGTTTCGTTGATTGTATTGTTTATTGTTTTTTCTGGTTCACATTTAAATAAATAAATATGATGAACCCAAACCACGCTGCACCTTGGTCTACCGTTAATGACGAACGTCACAGATACACTCCCTGGAGTTAGTGTTGATAACTGGAGTTCAATGGGACGGAGTACTTTTAACTCCATTAAGAGTAACCAGAGACAGGGAGTTAAATTTGTAGAGTTATCCACAGATGTGGGAGGGGCTTCATTGTCCATTTGCCAGCATGCTCTGTTGCAGGTTGATTTTTCCAACAGTTTGGTTCAATATCTGTGTTTTCACATGTACATTGATTATTTTTGATCTTATGCTACACAAAAATAAGAAACTTAAATTTGGTAAAATAATCCAATCTGTAAGTGGTTGGATTTATAGCAATCGTTAGTGAGATCGTTGTTCCAGTGTACTGTACATGGTGTAGGTAGGCTTCATGTACTGTATTTTCTTCCCTACTCTGACATACATTCTAAATGCAAGTTGTGAATGATGTAAAAGTGATGGATATCTTCCTGCAAGTTGGCTTCCAGCAGAGATTGGATATCACATTGCAAACCACCATAATATGACACATAAATATTGAAATAAGGCTTTACACCTGTATAGCTCAAAGGAAATAAACTGAAAGATACATTTAGTTTGCTGATTGCTAATTCAAAACGACACAGAAAAGTGTAAAATTGCAAGGGAGTTGATTCAAAACAAGACTGAAATAAGTAATGGCAATTGGAGTTAAATTAAAGCAACTCTTTGAGAGTTGGATATTTACTCAAAATAGTGTCGTTTTAACTCCAAAAATATGAACACCGTGACCAAAATGGGGGTGGAACAATATAAACCCTAAAATAGTATAACATTTGACTGCATAAGAGTTGAATTAACTCTAGCTATTTTACTGTTTAGTGTGTCTCTGCTTGACACATTAGCGTTCCACTGTACATCATATCTTAGGGTCTTAAGTTTTTCCATCATCCTAAATATCTGATCAGGAAACATTCTGGGCCCTAGTTATGAGGATAATTATATCTACAACCAAGTTTTCCAAGGTCAGCATGTGTACCAGTGTGGAACAGTACTCAGTGTGGGTAACGTGTGTTGGCCATAGTTATAGGTCAAGTTTAATTTGGTCTTATGGTGCTGAATAGAGTATCAGAGAATCCCAAAATAGTTCACTGCTAATGCTGTCTAAAAGAGTGATTGTCGTAAAATGATGTCTCTCTTACCCACACCATACAAAGATAACACTCTGGTATAGAATCACCACCGGCTAGTCCTGGCTTTTATCTTCAAAGTACACCTGGAGGATTTTGTAGGATTTGTGTCTTACATACAGTGTATGACCCAAGAAATATGACCACCAGTGTTAAAATAGTAGGAAGACCAAACAGCAGGCAACTCAAAGCTGAATTCGTAAAGATCAGAGAGCAGAGAAGGAGGTGTTCATTCATTCACAGGTAATTATCAAACAGTCTATATTCCTCGGCTCCAACATAAAGATTTACTGAGGCAAGGCCTCTGACCGGGTAGGACTGGGAGGTGTTTCACAGTTTATCCACGTTCACCACATTGACACACTAAAGGGCTGTTCTCTCTCTCTCTATCTCGCTCTCGCTCTCTCTCTCCCTGCGCTCTCTCTCTCTCCCTGCTCTCTATCTCTCTCTCTTTCTTTCTCTCTCTTTCTCTCTCTCTCTCTCTCTCTGTCTTCTTCCCACCCAGGTCAGCATGCATGCCCCCATGAAGGGCCCAAGTTATAAGATTGAATACTTCAGCCATTCAATCATTAAGGTGTTTTATATAGCCAGTCCCAGGACCCTTCTTGCTCGTAAAAATAATATTTGTCTTTCCAACTGCACTGTGAACCACAAAGTCCTTATGTTTTATTTTAGTCAGCGCAGTAAAACCCTGTTCTTCCCCCTTCCGTTCCCTTGCATGGTCTATTACCTTGTTCTGTAACTGTACTATGGGGTGTGTGTGTGTGTGTGTGTGTGTGTGTGTGTGTGTGTGTGTGTGTGTGTGTGTGTGGTGTGTGTGTGTGTGTGTGTGTGTGTGTGTGTGTGTGTGTGTGTGTGTGTGTGTGTGTGTGTGTGTGTGTGTGTGTGTGTGTGTAGAGGATGTGTGTGTTTGTGCTGAGCCGCAGGCAAGCAGTTCTGCAGGGTGGAGGTCAAGGCTGCTTGAGATTGCAAGAGGAGTTCTTTAATTTCCCCGCCGGTTTTGAGAAGCGCTCAGAGAGATCTGTGTCTCGACACGGCCCTGACACCACAGTGGGCCTTGTTCAAGAGATTCACAGAAATGTTTTTCCAGTGTTGAATTGTGGGTTTGATATGAGCTCCTTGGGGTAGGCTGTCTGGGGTGAACGAAAGGCTGGGAGGGAGAAAGTCATTGAGCAAGGAGTGAATGGGGGGGAGAGAGAGAGAGAGAGGAGAGAGGAGAGAGAGAGAGAGAGAGAGGAGAGAGAGAGAGAGAGAGAGAGGAGAGAGAGAGAGAGGAGAGAGGAGAGAGAGAGAGAGAGAGAGAGAGAGAGAGAGAGAGAGGAGGAGAGAGAGAGAGAGAGAGAGAGCTTCTATGATACAGAGGCGTTGACCTGCACTCAGCTGGTCTCAGCTAGGATTAACCTCATAGATAATGCGAGAGCTTGGGACTATACGGTTCTATCTGACAAAAAGATGATTCTGAGATAATTGGCTTTAAAGTTCTGAACCCTCATTGGTTTGAATAGTGTCAGCAATTTTTTATCTTGTATTCTTTGGAACTTAACAACATGAATTGGGGTATTAAAAGTACTATATAGGTAGAGAACATTGAACAGAACAGGGCTGTGTCAATAACTTAATTCTGAAAAGAAAAATGTAGTCTATTTGTTTGTTTATTTGTTTATTTGGTTCCCCATGAGCTTTTGCAGAAGCAGCAGCTACTCTTCCTGGTGTCCAATAAAACACAAAACATGACAAGTAACAAAACTCTGATTCACTGATAGACTAGGACAGCAACACAAATGTAAAATACAATGATATACAAACAATACAACAACAAAATAATGTGTGTTCAGTGTGTCGATGTGTGCATGTGTTTGTGTGTGTGTCCCCTCAGTCCCTGCCGTTCCATGAGATGTTGTTTAATCCGTCATTTTGCTGTTTGTTTGAGTAATTGGAAATGGAAGGGAGTTCCATGGGATCATGGCTCTGTGTAATACTGTGTGTTGCCGTGAATTCGTTTTGGACATGGGGGCTGTGAAGAGACCCCTGGTGGCATGTTTTGTGGGGTATGTATGGGTGTCTGAGCTGAATGTTCATTGATTAGGCAGACAATCTGAAATTATCAGTAATAATTTTATTTCTCATAAAAACTAGGAGAAGCAGTTAGTCTCTCGTCAACCCTCAACCAGGAAAGACTAGCATGCATGTTGTTGATGTTAGTTCTATATGTGCAGTTAAGGACAAGGCGTGATGCTTTGTTTTGAGCCAGATGTCACTTTGCTAAGTCTTTCATTGCTGCACTTAACCATATTACCGGACAGTAATCAAGACCAGAGCCTGAACTACTAGTACAATTTATTTTTGTGTCAAAAACGAAGAACATATTTTTATAACAGACATACCCTCCCAATATTCACAACTTTGTCAATATGGCTTGACAATGATAATTGACCATTTAATATTATACCTAGGAGTTGAGCTTCCTCAACTTGCTCAATGGTCACACGCTTTATGCACAACTCCAGTTGAGGTTAGGTCTTAGAGAATGTTTTTAACCAAATACATAGTTGTTTATGTATATATTTAAGACCAATGTATTATTAATCACCCATTCTGATACTGACTGTAACTCCTTATTTAGAATTTCAGTGAGCTCATTGGCTTTGGGGGCTGACATGTAGATTTTGGAATCATCCGCATACATCATTCTAGCTTTGTGTAAGACCAGTGGCAAATCATTTGTAAAAAGAGTAAAGTCCCAAGGCAACTGCCCCGAGGGACACCGCACTGTACATATATGATGTAAGAGAAGCTTCTATTGAAGAACACTTTCTGGGTTTTATTGGATAAATAACTCTCCAACCATGTGATGGCAGGTGATGTAAAGCCATAGCAAGTGAGTTTCTTCAATAACAATTTATGATCAATGACATCAAAGGCTGCACTGAAATCTAACAATAAATCTCCAACTGTCATCTTATTATCCATCTAACCAATCATCAGTCATCTGAGTCAGTGCAGTACAAGTTGAGTGCCCTTCTCTATATGCATGCGGAAGTAGTTGACTTGTTCTCTGTAAAATAGCATTGTATTTGGTCAAGCACAATTCTCTCCATTAGTTTAGTAAGAACAGGCAGCAAAATGATTGGGCGGCTGTTAGAGCCAGTAAAGGGTGCATTTCTATTTTTAGGCAGTGGAATTACTTTAACTTCCTTCCACGCCTGTGGACACACACATTCCTTTAGACATTGGTTAAAGATATAGCAAAGAGGTGTGGCAATACAGTCTGCTACCATTCTCAAAAGTAGCCCATCTAGGTTGTCTGCACCTGGTGGCTTATCCCAAGCCAAGCTCTCGAATGATCTGTGACAGGAGAGCTACACCGCTGAGTCAAAGGACTGTGTCTACTGCAGCCTCTGCTGTGTCATTCACATATATACCCTTAGGAAGAACTACCAGTAAACTATTACTGTAGCCTCGGCTGTGTCGTTCACATATATACCCTTAGGAAGAACTACCAGTAAACTATTACTGTAGCCTCGGCTGTGTCGTTCACATATATACCCTTAGGAAGAACTACCAGTAAACTATTACTGTAGCCTCGGCTGTGTCGTTCACATATATACCCTTAGGAAGAACTACCAGTAAACTATTACTGTAGCCTCGGCTGTGTCGTTCACATATATACCCTTAGGAAGAACTACCAGTAAACTATTACTGCAGCCTCGGCTGTGTCGTTCACATATATACCCTTAGGAAGAACTACCAGTAAACTATTACTGCAGCCTCGGCTGTCATTCCCATCTAGTGTAACCCCTTAGAAAGAACTACCAGTCCAGTACACTGTCTGTGAGTACACATAACCCCACTCACAGGCTTTTCCAAGCTGCCATGTGCAGAGAGCTGATTCCCTGCGGCTCAGCACAAACACACACACATCCCCTGAGTGTTCGCGTGGTCTGACATTGACTCATTAGCCACAAGTGTATTTTTAAAGCCGCGCCATTAGCTAATCAAACGAATGAGAGGAGAGCCATCTTGTTAAGCACGAGGAGACGAAACTAGAGCAGGGATCATCAACTAGATTAAGCCACTGCCGATTTTTTCTTGAGTGGATGGTTGGGGGGCTGGAACCAGTGGCAATTTCAGATTATAAATCTTGGTGGGGCAAACCCCCCCCCCCAAAAAAATTGCATGGCAGCATAGCCACAACACAACATAACACTAAACAATACATTAATTGCAATATAACGGTGACAAATGGTGCCCACAAACTGCTAGGGCCTACATAAAGCTGTCCCAACAGCATAGTCCCAACAGCAGTCCCAACACCTTACCACTGCTACACCTGGCTATCAGCTGAGCCTTGTCTTGCAGAGAAACAGTTAATTCAGCCTCATTTACTGCCTTTTAAAAAAACATAGTTGATATGGCTGACTTGCTTAAACAAATGTGGTTTCTACTGACAATTGAGATGTACAAAATATGGCAAGGGAACGAAAAGTGGATTAGAGGCAATCCGTAATTTCGATTAAGACATTAATGAGCAAGCTAGGATGAACGTTGTCAATATAACTAATTGTTCAGCACTTTTGAAATGTACAGAGACAGAATTCAGAACATGGCCTGTTCTTACAGTGTTCTCCCTGTACACCAAGTCAGAACTATAGGATAAATAAAGCGGGCATATAAACAGACAATGAAAGCTCTTACAATAGTCGATGATTACATTTCTCTAAAACAGGTTATAGGCTACATATGCACCGCCAAGTCAGAACAATAGGCAAATTAAGAGGGGAAAATATACCAAATTATAAGGGTGAGGCACATGGGCTACTAACAGCTTACTACACAACATACACTTAGTATTACTTTCTTAGTGACAGTATGCATATCTCCCTGGCATTTAACATCATTTATGTAGCAGCATATAAGACATTTTTGGACTGTTGTGCTGTGCTCACTTGAACAGGAAGGTTGTGCGGCGGTCCTTCATGGGTCATTTTTGTCATCAAACTTTATCAAAGTCTGGCATTCTCTGGATTTATGGTGCTTTCAAGACAACTGGGAACTCAGAAAAACACAAGGTAAAATTATTATTCGTTATTTAACAGTTAAGAACAAATTCTTATTTGAAATGACGGCCTACCCCAGCAAAACCCTAACCCGGACGACACAGGGCCAATTGTGCACCGCCCTATGGAACTCCCAATGATGGCTGGTTGTGATACAGCCTGGAATCAAATCAGGGTCTGTAGTGACGCCTCTAGCACTGAGATGCAGTACCTCAGACCGCTGCGCCACTCGGGAGCCCAACCATGATGATGTCAGTGATCTTCAGGTCGTAGCTCTAGAAAGAGGCCAGAGTTCCCGATTCACAATTCCGAGTTGGATGAGCGTTAAAAACATATTTTCCCAGTCAGAGCTAGTTTTTTCCCTAGTTCCCAGTTGTCTTGAACTCACTGAAGTCAGATGTCCCAGTTTTGAGTTAACAATTGTTTTGAGAGCGGCAGAAATCATCCTGGATTGACAGCATGGCCAATGCTGAATGTTTATAATTTTAAGCTTGGAAAAGAGACCCTTAAACCCAGACTTGGGACCACACACCCACTCCACTGAATAGCAGGATAGTGATTGCTTTGCAATGTGTAACGTCCGTCGTTAAAGGTAGACCAAGGCGCAGCGTGGGTTGGGTTCATCATATTTTATTTAATGATGAACCAGCAAAAAACAAAACAATGAACAACACAACGAACAAAACATTTTGTAGGCTACTCACAGCAATACAAAAACAAGATCCCACAAACACAGGTGGAAAAAAGGCTGCCTAAGTATGGCTTCCAATCAGAAACAACGATAGACACCTGCCTCTGATTATAAACCATACCCGGCCAAAACATAGAAAATAAAACATCGAATGCCCACCCCACACCCTGACCTAACCACATAGAGAAACAAACCCTCTCTCTCACGTCGTGACACAATGCTCGCAGTTAGCCACTGATTCCACTGAATTTGCGATTTGCAAGGATTAAAAAAGATTTGCCAGTAGATTGTCGACTTGATTCATGATGATGACTGCTAGCAAAGATTTTGAAAGTATGATGTTGACATGATCAGTCCAATCAAAGCTTCTGTAGATTTAACGTGATTTATCTGTGGCCAATGACCTTGAGCCTTCTTGGATGGGCACTTCTAATGTAACTCTATGGCAATTTTTGAGCTCTACCCTTAGATTTGGCGGTGACGTAGTGTCCCCATGAGTAACAGAACACTGAGCCAATCACAACGTAACTAGAAAACATTACCAACTCCTTCGCTCCATATTTTCCACTGGCTGCCCCACCACCACAGAAAGTACTAAGCTAGGCTGAAAATTCTACCTGCATTTTGGAGCTGCCTTACTCAAGAAAGCAAAAAATGTGGGGTTCAAAACAGCTCTGCCTCACCTGCCCTGAATGCCAGGTCGCCACTGGCTGGAACATAATTACAATTTATTTATACTCTGCAAATTGACCGCAACAAGTCCAAACAGATATAATATTTGACCAAAACAGAATTATTTCATAACCTTTTTTACATTTGTATACGATCACCATGTATTACACATGTGCGTGGGAATACTTGGGAACAGATTTCCAAATTAAAAGTGTAGTTCGAGCTGATTTCCTGGTGTTTTTACATTCTTTTATGTCCAACAATGAAAATTAAACAAAAAAAACTAACAAGAAATCGTATTATTGCTCAGAAAACTTGGAGGGCCAAATAAAACCACCCGCAGGCCGCCCGCTGGGAACCCTGGAATAGAGGCATCTTACGGGCACCTTGCGGCGTTCTTGATAAGTCCCTTTCCCCCTCCAGGCTCCTCCTGGGAATACAGCAGTACGAGTGGCGCATGATCACGAGAACTAACTGTTACCGGTTGGGAGGGATCAATGAGCTAGACTAAGAACATAGTCAGACACAACACATGGAATGATTGTGCTACGTCTTGAATCACTGGCAGGAAGGATACATCTATATACCATACATTTTTTCTCCATATGCAGCCAAGATACAACAACAAAAAAACATGGTGTTTTTGGCAGTCTTCAGAAATAACAGAGATGCATTAGGGGGAAAATACTGTCCTCAGATACTAGGTATGTAAACTACTAGGTATACAAACTTTCTGGTTCCAGACTATTTACAGATTTACACAAAGATGAAAGCCGGCTTCTAGATACATAGTGGTAATCTCCAATTAACCATTAACTCCTGTCCTCTACTCCTGGTTTTAACCACCACACTTTAAGAGCAGTAAATTCCTTCTCTGCTCATACACCCTCCTCTCCTCCCTCCCTCCATCTACCTTACAGTTATGAGGTTAGGGCAGGTGTCCTCCACACAGCCATAGAGGCAAGATGGTGTGATAATGTTTCACCTTATCATGTTTCCACACCGTGAACAACAATAGAGTGTAGCTACTGCACCATGCCAGCCAAGGCCTACGAACCATACTCATTTCCAATGTCACCCTAAAAAGGAGGGTCTGGGGTAGACCAAATGCCAGTGGGTAACTATATTACTGTACCACCACCATTGTTGGGGGTAACACGTTAAAAAAGTAACATGTTATGTAATCAGATTACTTTTATGAGTTTCTTTTTCAAATTGAGAAATATTATTGCAGTTACTTTGTCAAACAACGCATGGGTTCATCTCAGAATCATATCTCTACCAGTTGCGTATCTCCATGCTCTGATCTCAACTTCGTCATTTAGTTCTCGAGCAAGCAGATAAAGGCTGTTCAGAGAAATGTCATGACAGCTGCTGTCCATAGAAATCTATAGAGGGTGCACCTCTGATCTTTGCAAGTGATCGTTTATGTGATAGCAAAACCCATAGAGGGCTTTCCTGTCTAGTGGCAAATGTGCCCTCGAAACAATTCTATGGGTCCATGTACGTGCGGTCTATAATCAGAACTGGCGGCTCGAGAGAAAGATTTAGAAATGTTGTTTAATTTGAATTTCATTGATTCTTTATTTATTCGGGGGAAACCCATTGAGGCCAGGGTATTATTCTCAAGGGTTCCGTGGTTGCAGTAATAATACAATCAAATACAATGTGAAACAAAACAGCAGTCAATACAATGTAAAATACCAAAAAATACAGCACAACACAAAATGTAACAAAACCGTTATATTCCTCAGCTACTAGGTCCTCAATCAACACTTTAAATTGCCCAAGCGGCACCAGAAAATCCAATTGTAATGAGTTTTGTAAATTGTTCCAGCAGTGAGGTGCATTAAAACTAAAAGAGAATTGACCTAATTCGATGGAAACCCGAGGAACCTCATGAGTTAACCAACCCTGTTTGGTAACTCATGTTTTTATACTTCAACAACAAAGTTAGGTAAGTTGGAAGCGTGTGTAGTCGAGCTTTGTAAAAAAAAAAAAGGGAATAGTGAAGTGATCTACTGGACTTTCAAAGGAGCAGTCAACATTTTGATACAGGATGTAGTGATGAGTATTTAAACTGTCACCTGTGATAAAGTGAAGGGCGTTATGGTAGATGGCATCCAAAGGTTTAACAGTAGTGACTGCTGCATTCTGGTAAATGGTGTCACCATATTCAAGAACTGTCGGGAAAGTTAACTGTACAATCTGTTTCCTGGTTTTTAGGGAGAGGCAAGATCTAGTTCTAAAAAAGAAGCCTACTTTAAATCTTGTCTTTTTAACTAGCTAATCAGTATGTTTTTAGATGTTAAATCCTTGTCAATCCAAATGCTCATATATTTATAGACGGGAACTCGATTGATGGGAGAACCATTTAATGAATAATTATGTAGTCCATCTGAAACATTTTTGCAAGAATTATATATTAAGTCTTCTTGCCCATGTTAAAGGGATACTTCGGGATTTTGGCAATGAGGCCCTTTATCTATTTACCCAGAGTCTGATTAATTTCTGGATACCATTGTTATGTCTCTGCATGCAGTTTGAAGGATGTTGGAGGTCATTTTGCAAGCCAATGCTAACTAGCATTAGTGCAATGACTGGAAGTCTATGGGTATCTGCTAGCATTTAAGTACAAGTTTTAAATTAATTAGGGATTTTTGTAAGGCAACAAAATCAGATTGCAGCTCTAACAACGCCTTCTCTACAGTTGGGGCAATGGTATGCATAACAGTATCATCTGCATACAGGTGAATATTACAAGTTTTAGCAGATAGACCTATATTATTTATGTAAATAGTAAAGTGAACAGGTCCCAATACCGACCTCTGTGGTACACCTTTCATAATATCCAGGAAAATAGACTTAACATAATCAGAAATCACAGATTGTGTCCTGTCTGACAGATAATTCTAAAACCTCTTGCAAATAGCCCGATCCAGGCCTATTTCAGTCAACCTTTGAATGAAAGTGTGATGGTCAACAGTGTCAAAGGTCTTGGAAAGATCTATAAATAAGACAGCACACTGATTTTTATGGTGGATGATGTGGCTAATTAAGCAACCCATATGATAGCGCAGGACTTGTGGCCTAGCACAGGAAAGCAGCACAATAGATGTAAGGAAAAACTACAAACTAGTGCTCAAACCTGAGTTAGTAAGTAACCTATCTTTGGTAGAGCGCACGCGGTTCACCTTGCTTCCTCTGACAGTCAAGCAAACGGTGAGATTTTTAGATTTTTTTCATGAAAGTAACGCAAAGTAATATAACTAGTAATATAACAAGTTACTTTCCACACAAAGTAATATTGTAAAGTAAAGCATTACTTTTGTTAAATGTAATGAGTATTATGGAATATATTACTCTACAAGTAGCTCATCCGAACACTGACCAACACCAACAGGTTAATTCTCAGAATCCAATAGGGGGTTTACCCACATTTCCACCACTACATAGAGGACCAGTCAAAGGTTTGGACACACCTACTCATTCCAGGTTTTTTTTTAATTTTTTATTATTCTACTTATTATTTTATTATTACTATTATTCTACATTGTAGAATAATAGTGAAGACATCAAAACTATGAAATAACACATATGTAATCATGTAGTAACCCAAAAAGTGTTAAACAAATCAAAATATGTTTTTTTATAGCCACCATTTGCCTTGATGACAGCTTTATACATGCTTGGCATTCTCTCAACCAGCTTCATGAGGTAGTCACCTGGAATGCATTTCAATTAACAGGTGTGCCTTCTGAAAAGTACATTTGTGGAATTTCTTTCCTTAATGCGTTTGAGCCAATCACTTGTGTTGTGACAAGGTAGGGGTGGTATACAGAAGATAGCCCTTTTGGTAAAATACCAGGTCCATTTTACGGCAAGAACAGCTCAAATAAGCAAAGAGAAACGACAGTCCATCATTACTTTAAGACATGAAGGTCAGTCAATACGGAAAATTTCAAGAACTTTGAAAGTTTCTTCAACTGCAGTTGCAAAAACCATCAAGCACTATGATGAAACTGGCTCTCATAAGGACCGCCACAGGAAAGGAAAACCCAGAGTTACCTCTGCTGCAGAGGATAAGTTCATTAGAGTTACCAGCATCAGAAATTGCAGCCCAAATAACAGACACATCTCAACATCAACTGTTCAGAGGATACTGAGTGAATCAGGCCTTCATGGTCGAATTGCTGCATAGAAACACCTACTAAAGGACACCAATAAGAAGAAGAGACTTGCTTGGGCCATAAACACGAGCAATGGACATTAGACCGGTGGAAATCTGTCCTTTGGTCTGATGTGTCCAAATGTGAGATTTTTGGCTCCAGCCGTTGTGTCTTTGTGAGACGCAGAGTAAGTGAACAGATGATCTCCATCTGCCATCCCATCTGGTTTCTGCTTAGTGGGACTATCACAAGGACAATGACTCAACACACCTCAAGGCTGTGTAAGGGCTATTTGACCAAGAAGGGGAGTGATGGAGTGCTGCATCAGAAGACCTGGCCTCCATAATAACCCAACCTCAACCCAATTGAGATGTTTGGAATGAGTTGGACCGCAGAGTGATGGAAAAGCAGCCAACAAGTGCTCAGCATATGTGGGAACTCCCTCAAGTCTATTGGGAAAGCATTCCAGGTGAAGCTGGTTGAGAGAATGTCAAGAGTGTGCAAAGCTGTCATCAAGGCAAAGGGTGGCTACTTTGAAGGATCTAAAATCTAAAATATATTTAGATTTTTTTTAACACTTTTTTTGGTTACTATGTGATTCCATATGTGTTATTTCATAGTTCTGATGTCTTCACTATTACGCTACAATGTAGAAAATAGTAAAAATAAAGAAAAACACTTGAATGAGAAGGTGTGTCCAAAATTTTGACTGGTACTATACCTATACATATATACAAACATTGAGTATTGACAACTGTCACTCATAGGGGTTGGGTTAAATGCAACTGCTGAATGCATTCAGGTATGCAGCTGACTAGGTATCCCCTTCCCTTTCTATGCTGAGTAACCAGAGTTCTCGTAACAGGTTTTATTTAGTCTTTACTGTGTCTGGTTCCTGGAGAGGCACCATAACTGACCCTAGATCAGGCCTGTGAGGAATGTGCATGTGTGAAGTGACGGCTGTGGCTCATTTGTCACCTTTCTGTCACACAGGAATCCCTCTCTCTCTATGTCAACCTTCTGCATCCCACGGCAGAACACACTTGCCCCCGCAGAGTTCCATGTATTACCTCTGTGGCTTTTAACACCAACATGGCCGCCGGACAGGACGTGGAGAGGAGGAATGGGAATCTAACCTCTCTCTTTGACTCAGGCTCCGAGATATTTATTTTCCCTCAGAATATATATATCATTTTAGTTGTAGTTTTGTTTTGATGTTGTACTTTGTGTGATTTATGATTTATGAGTTTTATAAATGTCCAAACAGACAGTGACAGAGACGATGTATGTATCAATGCAGGGCAGCAGCTGGGGTGTGGTGGAGGGGGAGAAAGATGGTTTGGGGTGCGGGAGAGAGAGACAGGGAGGTTGGGGTTGGGGGTGGCATGGAAAGAGAGTATTCAATGTCAGGGTTGGGTTTCAGGGTTTTAGGGTTTCAGACTTCAGCATTGTCAACACTTTCACTCCTCTGGCTCTCTGGCTCTCTGGCTCTGTGCCTCTCTGCCTCTCTGTCTCTCAGCTTCTCTGCCTCTCTGGCTCTCTGGCTCTGGCTCTGCTCAGCGCCATGCTTGGAACAGGATGGGGTTTAACCGTACAGGAACAGCAGCACTCTGGCCGAGCCAAAACCACTCAACCTTTACAACACATAGACCTGTGAACATGAGACCGGGCGGTCATGGAAAACAACATGCAGTACCAATTCTGCAGTGCCCGGGCCATCTGAAATGAATGTTCTCACTCTACTGCTCTTGATGTTGTTATCCTTCTCTTCCAGGTTTGTATTTCCTCCCACATTCTTGGGCTTCACCGCCCCATGGGTGAAAGACTCCCTTGTATAAATGTATTACAACATACTGTAGCTTAAAAAGATTCATTTGTTATGTTGGTGGTGGATGAGGTGAGATTCCCCCTTACTATGTAAAGTGCTTTGAGTACCTCAGTTGGTCCTTAAGCTCGATATAAATCCAACCCATTATAATAATAATGATTATTATTATTATTATTATGTGTACATGTTAAAGTGTGTAGAATGTATGTCAAATAATGGGAAAAAATGAGGGAGCAAGAGGAAGAAGACAATGAGAGAGAGCATGGAAGAAGGAGGACAAAGGGAGGTAATGATGGTGTATGATATGAGTGCTGCCATCTCTGTGAGGTATAGAGAATAGATCAGAACCAAGCATGGTTCTCTCTCTGTGAGTTATAGAGAATAGATCAGAACCAAGCATTATTCTCTCTCTGTGAGTTATAGAGAATAGATCAGAACCAAGCACTATTCTCTCTCTGTGAGTTATAGAGAATAGATCAGAAGGTAGCCTAGTGGTTAGAGTGTTGGGCCAGTAACTGAAAGGTTGGGTTGTCTTGGCTTTGTGCTTAGGGTCGTTGTCATGTTGGAAGGTGAACCTTCACCCCAGTCTGAGGTCCTGAGCGCTCTGGAGCAGGTTTACATCATGGGTCTCTCTGTACTTTGCTACATTCATCTTTCCCTCGACCCTGACTAGTCTCCCTGTCCCTGCCGCTGAAAACATCCCCACAGCATGATGCTGCCATCACCATGCTTCACCATTGGGATGGTGCCAGGTTTCCTCCAGACATGACGCTTGGCATTCAGGCCAAAGTGTTCAATCTTGGTTACATCAGACCAGAGAATCTTGTTTCTCATGGTGTGAGTCCTTTACGTGCCTTTTGGCAAACTCCAAGTGGGCTGTCATGTGTCGTTTACCGAGGAGTGACTTCCGTCTGGCCACTATACCATAAAGGCTCGATTGGTGGAGTGCTGCAGAGATGGTTGTCCTTCTGGAAGGTTCTCCCATCTCCACAATGGAATTCTGGAGCTCTGTCAGAGTGACCATCGGGTTCTTGGTCACCTCCATGATCAAGGTCCTTCTCCCCCAATTGCTCAGTTTGGCCAGACGGCCAGCTCTAGGAAGTGTCTTGGTGGTTCCAAACTTCTTCCATTTAAGAATGATGGAGGCCACTGTGTTCTTGGGGACCTTCAATGCTGCAGACTTTTTTGGTACCCTTCCGCAGATCTGTGTCTCGACACGAACCTGTCTCGGAGCTCCACGGACAATTCCTTTGACCTCATGGCTTGGTTTTTGCTCTGACATGCACTGTCAACTGTGGGACATTATATAGACAGGTGTGTGCCTTTCCAAATCATGTCCAATGAATTGAATTTACCACAGGTGGACTCCAATCAAGTTGTAGAAACATCTCAAGGATGATCAATGGAAACAGGATGCACCTGAGCTCAATTTCAAGTCTCATATCAAAGTGTCTGAATACTTATGTAAATAACATAGATTTTTTTTGTCGTTATGGGGTATTGTGTGTAGATTGCTGAGATTATAATTTTTTTAATATACATTTTAAAATAAGGCTGTAACGTTACAACATGTTTAAAAAGTCAATGGGTCTGAATACTTTCCGAAAGCACTGTATGTTCTCTAGTCTGATGACAACTGCCTTTTCTGGAACATGGCAGGACTCTGCCCACAGCGCACACCTCACCAGCACTAGGAATCACAGGAATCGCTACTGACTCCTCAGGAGAATGACCACAGATTACTGGACAAATTACTTCTGACTCTCAGAATGACCACAGATTACTGGACAAATTACTTCTGACTCTCAGAATGACTACAGATTACTGGACAAATTACTTCTGACTCTCAGAATGACCACAGATTACTGGACAAATTACTTCTGACTCTCAGAATGACTACAGATTACTGGACAAATTACTTCTGACTCTCAGAATGACTACAGATTACTGGACAAATTACTTCTGACTCTCAGAATGACTACAGATTACTGGACAAATTACTTCTGACTCTCAGAATGACTACAGATTACTAGACGAATCACTATTGAATCTCAAGTAGAGGCATCATGGCTGATCGAATAAGTCTGGCTCTTAAGTGAAATGAATCACAACCAAATTTCAATGAACCAGCAGAAAACTAAGCCACTCCACCCTTCACCGAAACCAAACGAGTAGCCCTCTATGTGGTTCTCAAAGAGTTTCAGCATGGCTTAGATACACACGGTGACTGACTATGCCATATTTTACCATGTCATTTATTAGGCTGGATTATTTATGGTTGAAAAAAGTGCAGTGCATTGGCTGAATACAATCGGTTATTATAGAATAAGTGGAGCTACTTGATT
Source organism: Salmo salar (assembly GCF_965601325.2). Classification (NCBI taxonomy): domain Eukaryota; kingdom Metazoa; phylum Chordata; class Actinopteri; order Salmoniformes; family Salmonidae; genus Salmo; species Salmo salar. The sequence continues at coordinate 31,146,429 of NC_138313.1, forward strand.
AAAAAAGTCATTTGGGTGTACACCTCGCTCTGTAGCTCATAAGGAGGAAACCTCAGAAGAAAGAAGCTCTGAGAAGAATTACAATGAACCAAGAATAGAATCAGGGAGTTCAAGAAATTACTGATTGAAAGATAAAACAGCTACAAGAAAAATATGAGAACTTTTTGATAATCCCCAAACGGTGTAGGCTAACACTCTCGATGTTCACACACACACACACACACACACACACACACACACACACACACACACACACACACACACACACACACACACACACACACACACACACACACACACACACATAGGTCCCCATCTCTCTAACCACCCAGCCTCTGCCTCTTTGTCAACGCCCCTTACACCTCTCTGGGGCGCTAAAGCTGGAGAAAACTACACCGCTCACTCCCTCTCCCTGTACTCTCCCTCCTTAACCCTCCATTCCCCCAGTGCTCCCACTCATGTCGTAACAACTCGTAAAGGTGCGAGACTTTGACCCTCCCAGTAAAAGCCCCCCAGCCCCTCCAGACAGCTGCTGTGTGTGTATGGCATGGCCACATCACCCCCAGTACAGCCACAGCCCCTCACAGTCACAGTCACAGAGATAGAGTGGTCACTGGTCAGTCTGTTGACAATCAGGCTCGGATCACTATCTGATCACTGCATGGAGAATGGGACCTGACCAGAAAAATATTTATTTATAACTAGGACCCAGAGGGTTTCCTGGTCAGGTCATGTGGTCAGGAAAAAGTCCTGACCCCATCCATTTAAGAGACCAACACACCACACTGAATGTTAATCTGCCGTTCGTTCGGAGCGGTGTGTTTTAGGGACATCCCTGCTGGTGGACGTCTGAGTGTCGTTATTGTCGAGCGATTCTACATGTAGAATCGGTTTGCACTCAGTTTGCAAATTACGGCCAGCACTCTTTTCAGAGGTGCTAAGTTCTCTCTGCCGGCAAACGCTACTAGTGTTTCCATGCCTGAACATGTAACCTTGTCTATAAATGAAATTAATAGATCTGGACGCATAAATAAGTAGCTCAAGGGAGCACAACAGTGTCCCCATCTGGGCA
>NC_138313.1:31152500-31155000 GCF_965601325.2 Salmo salar
TGAAACACACCACAGCACAGCTGACACACACCACAGCACAGCTGAAACACACCACAGCACAGCTGAAACACATCACAGCACAGTTGAAACACACCACAGCACAGCTGAAACACACCACAGCACAGCTGAAACACATCACAGCACAGTTGAAACACACCACAATCACAGCACAGCTAAAACCCACTATCACACAATGGCTCAGCCCTGCCCGATAATTCTATACTTAGGAATGTCTACACTCTTACATTAAAGGGTTCCGAAAGGGTTCTTTGGCTGTCCCCATAGGAGAACCCTTTTTGATTCCAGGGAGAACCATTTTTGGTTCCATGTACAACCCTTTTGGGCTCCATGTAGAACCCTCTGTGGAAAGGGTTCTATATGGAACCCAAAAGGGTTCTACCTGGAACTAAAAGGGTTTTACCTAGTACCAAAAAGGGCTCTTCAAAGGGGTTCTCCTATGGGGACAGCCGAAAAACACTTCTAGGTTCTAGATAGCACCTTTTTTTTAAGAGAATTTCTACAATACTTGCTGACTCGTCACAAGCTGCAGACCTAAGGACAGTTTCCAGATCAGTTTACTGACGTGGCCTTCACTTCGTAATATTATACCAGACTATGGCTTCACGTCACTATCTAATTAAATCTCTAATCTGGGAGTTAAGGAGGCTGCTGAGGGGAGGACGGCTCATAATAATGACTGGAACGGAGCGAATGGAATGTGTTTGATGTATTTGATACCATTCCACATACTCCGCTCCAGCCATTACCACAAGCCCGTCCTCCCCAATTAAGGTGACACCAACCTCCTGTGGAGGTAAAGCACAAACATAAGAAACCCCAGGAGAAAGAGAGTGGAGGAGTAGGACAGACAGAGGAGGGAAAGCAGCCAGTCATGCACACAGTGCACACTCATACAAACTGCCACATACACACAGGTACAAAGATTAACACACGAACACGCAGTCGCATGCACACATATACACTCGGGGTACAAAACATTAGGAACACCTTCCTAATATTGAGTTACACCCCCCCCCCCTCATTTGCCCTCAGAACAGCCTCAATTCGTCGGGGCGTGGACTCCACAAGGTTCTTGACACAAACCGATGCACCTGGCACCTACTACTATACCCTGTTAAAAGACACTTTTGTCTTGCCCATTCACCATCTGAATGGGACACATACAATCCATGTCTCAATTGTCTCAAGGCTTAAAGATCCTTCTTTAACCTGTCTCTCCTTCATCTACACTGATTTTGAAGTGGATTTAACAAGTGACATCAATAAGGGATCATAGCTTTCCCCTGGATTCACCTGGTCAGTCTGTCATGGAAAGAGCAGGTGTTCTTAATGTTTTGTACACTCAGTGTATGTGCATACACACACACACACACGCTGGAATCAAAAATAGATAATAAACACGCAGAGACCAAAATCCAAACAGATGATATTTATATACTTTGGAAAGACACACCAGAGAAATCATTTGTGTATTATGATACTGTTCTTAGTAGCTCATAGAGTTGGACGGCCTACCGCTCTAGGTGTCACTGTCTGTAGAGGGTTTATGGGGTAGTAAGGAGTGTGAGGGGTGTGAGATGTTAGGGTCACATGGAGGGGCTTTACACACTCGCCCTGTGTGCTGGAGGTGACGAGGCTGGGGGCATCAGGGTCAGAGAGGACAAGGCCCTCTCTCTCTCTCCATCTTGTCCTCCCCAGGGTATCTCTCTGGGATGAGTAACTCTATCTCTGCAGGCCCTCACCAGATGTTCAACTCTGTATAACCCATGGCAGGCTAATCCAGACTGCTCCCTCCCTGAGCCTGCCTGCATCATCTCTCCCCTGCCTGCCTCTCTCTCTCCCGACTGGCACCTTAACCTCCCTGTGTCCATGAGAGCCTATGATGTCACATACATACTTATTATGGTCTATCTACGGTAGGGCTCCTCGACCTCACAGTCGCCATACTGCTCTGCCCTGCAGACAGGCGGTGGCAGAGAACAGTGAGGCCCTGTGTGTGTACAGACAGTGATGTATGGCCAACAGACTCAGCTGTCCTAGTCCCTATCCAGCCATCCCCATGTCTTTTTTTAAATTCAGGCTCTGGGGACTTTTAAAATATTGTATCATGATAAAGATCAGGGCTAAGTTAACAACAAGCAAGCCACCGGACAAACAAACATACAAAAAAACAGACAGACAGACAGACAGACAGACAGACAGACAGACAGACAGACAGACAGACAGACAGACAGACAGACAGACAGACAGACAGACAGACAGACAGACAGACAGACAGACAGACAGACAGACAGACAGACAGACAGACAGACAGACAGACAGACAGACAGACAGACAGACAGACAGACAGACAGACAGACAGACAGACAGACCAGAGCAACAGAGTGATGGCTGAGCTCAGCTCAGTGGTGATCAATCAGAGTAACACTAGCAGAGTGATCAGTGATCACATCAAGGCCTGCTGCTGATTGGTGTGTGA